>NW_026562079.1:0-44915 GCF_028858705.1 Grus americana
TCTCCGAGGCAAGACTTAGGGGGAGCGGCTGAGGTCACTTGGTTTGTTCCAGCCTTGGAGAAGGGAAGGCCGAGGGGTGACCTCATCGCAGTCTACACCTTCCTCGAGGGGACGGCGGAGGGGGAGGCGCTGACCTCCGCTCTCTTCCGGTGACCGCACTAGACCCGAGGAAACGGGACGAAGCTGCGTCAGGGCAAGTTCAGACCGGACGTTGGGAAAAGGCTTTTCACTGAGAGGGGTCGGTCAGTCACGGAACAGGCTCCCCAGGGAAGCGGTCGCAGCCACCGAGCCTGTCAGGAGTTCAAGGAGCGTCTGAACGATGCTCTTAGTCGCACGGTTTAGTTTTAGGTAGTCCCGCGTGGAGCGGGGGCTTGGTCTCGGTGATCCGTATGGGTCCCTTCCAACTTGAGATACTCTATGATTCTGTGAAATCTTCTGGGTTAGAAACGACCTTATTGTAATAGAGAATTCGCTGAACGTGGCTTTGTGCAAGGACTGTCGTCTTAGAATATCTTTTTTTTTTTTTCTTCCCCCCCCCCCCCCCCAAGATATGAGAAAAGCTCTGTCCAGAGATATGGAGACGAAATCAGTTGTACCTCACCCTGTGACACCGGAAGACATTGAGTAACTGTAAGCTGTGATGCTCAGTGAAATTACTAAGAGCGTTAAGTTTCCCGTGCCTTTGCTTTCACTCTCCCATTCTCTTGTCTTGCGGCACGTCGCATTTGTTGAGGCCGTGGAAGCGACACCGGGAGCGATGGGTTGTCAGAACCAGGTCCTCCTGCCCGTCGCTGGTTTTGCTTACCTTCGCCGTCTCTGTGTACCAGCCTGCGTCTCTCTCTCTCTCTGTTCCTCAATCCCTGTCCTCTCTTCTCTGTTCTGCTTTGTTTCGCTGCGTATGTCCCGTTCCCTGTCCCACCTTTATCCTTCCTTCCTTCTTCCTCGCCTTTTTCTTTGTCCTTTTGTCCTGCTCCCCGACCCTGTTTCTCGCTCCATCTGACCGTCCTTTTCCTGGCACCTTGGTGTCTCTGCTCCTTGCCCCCGTCTTTCTCTCCCTCCCCTCTGCCCAGTCCTCGTCTCCCTCTTTTGTCTCTCTGTCCCTCTGTCCTCCTTCTGCCTCTGCCCCTCTGTCCTGCTCCCTGCCCCTCTTGTTCTCACTCTGCCCCAGCGTCCCGCTCCCCGGTCCTCTTTCCCTCTGTTGCTCTCTCCTTTTATCTCTCCTCTCCTCTCCTGCTCCCCAGCCCGGTTCTCTCACGCTCCCCGCTTCCTTTTTTTATTCTCTGTTGCTCTGTCCTGCTCCCCGTGCCGCTGTCCCTCGCCGTACCTCTCGGTCCGGCTCCCTGCCCTTATTCTCTTTTCCTCCCTCGCCGTGGCGCTGCCCGCCCAGGGTCGTTTCTGCCTCTCTGTCCCGCCCCCGTCCTTGTTTGTCGGTCGCCGTCCCGCTGCCTCTCTTCCTGCCGCTTCTTCCTCCCTCTCTGTCAGGCTCCCTGTCCCCGTCCTTCACTCGCCGTCCCTTTCCTTGCCTCGTGCTTTCTCGCTCGCCGCCGCCGCCCCCCCCATCCAGCTGGCTGCCCCTTTTCTCCTCTCTTCTAGCGTCCTGCAGCTGGCTCCTCGGTTTGGCGGCAGCCTGCACATAGCAGCCCAGCTCTCCAGCAGCCTGACGGACCGACCGTGTGTCTGTTCCACGCCGGACTGGCGAGCGTGGCTCCGGGTAGGACAGCCGAGGTGCCCCAGGCCGGGCCCCGAGCCCCGTGCGGAGTCTCTCTCCCGGAACCGGCTCTGTGTGTGACTGAATAAACGCTTGCGGTCTCTTTTGCCGTGCCGGCTGCGTTGGCGCTTCCTTTGCGGGGGAGGGGCCGTGATGGAGGGCAGGGAGGAGGTGAGGTGTGGGGGTATTAACGTATTCAACAAGGTCACATTGCTCGCATCCTCGGGATCCAAAAGTGATGCTTCTTGGCTCCGCCCCTGACCCATGCCAAACTCCGCCCCCCCGCAAACTCCGCCCCCCCGCAAACTCCGCCCCCTCACGCACACCAAGCCCCCGCCCCTCATGGAAACTCCGCCCCGGCGCAAACTCCGCCCTGATGCAAGCCAAGCCCCGCCCCTCAGGCAAACTCCCCCCTGATGCACGCCAACCCCCCTCACGCAAACTCCGCCCCCACACAAACTCTGACCCTGGCACACGCCAAGCCCCGCCCCTCATGCAAACTCCGCCCCTCACGCAAACTCCGCCCCTGATGCATGCCCAGCCCCCCTCACACAAACTCCGCCCCTCACGCAAACTCCGCCCCGACGCAAGCCAAGCCCCGCCCCTGATGCAAACTCCGCCCCCGGCGCAAACCCCGCCCCTCACGCAAACTCCGCCCCCGACGCAAACTCCGCCCCTCACGCAAACTCCGCCCCCTGACGCACGCCAAGCCCCGCCCCCGATGCAAACTCCGCCCCTCACACAAACTCCGCCCCTCACGCAAACCCCGCCCCCCTCATGCAAACTCCGCCCAGAACGCACGCCAAGCCCCGCCCCTCACGCAAACTCCGCCCCCGACGCCACGCCAAGCCCCGCCCCTCACGCAAACTCGCCCCGCGACGCATCGCCAAGCCCCGCCCCTCACGCAAACTCCGCCCCCGACGCACGCCAAGCCCCGCCCCTCACGCAAACTCCGCCCCGACGCAAACTCCCCCCCCCGACGCACGAACGCCAAACTCCGCCCCTCACGCAAACTCCGCCCCCACGCCAACGCTGCATGCCCCCAAGCCCCGCCCCTCACGCAAACTCCGCCCCCGACGCAAACTCCGCCCGCGACGCACGCCAAGCCCCGCCCCTCACGCAAACTCCGCCCCCGACGCACGCCAAGCCCCGCCCCTCACGCATCGCACAGCGCATGCTCGCTCGGTGCTGCCGCCTAGTGACCAAATTTCGGTACTGCAGCGGCAGCGCCGCGCATGCGCAGTGCAGCGCCACGCCCCCTCCCCGGAACCGGCTGCCGGCAGCCGGTGTGCAGGGGCTGCTGTGAGCCGAGGGAGGAGCGGAGGCGTCGCCGGGCTGCGGCTGCACGGAGGGAGAAGGTGAGCGGGGCAGCGGGACGGACCGGCGGGTCCCGGGGAAAGCCCCGAGGAGGGCGGCGGCAGCGGTGCCGCCTCCGAGGAGAGGCGGGGGGCGGGGGGGCGGCGGGGTCCGTGTCACAGAGGGGAGGGGGGCTGCCCGGAGCCGTGCGGCGGGTGGGGGGGGTGCGCGCCGTGTCGGAACCGGGCGGGGAGACCGTCCGGAGCCGCGCGGCGGGGGCTGCCCGGAGCCGGCGGGCGTCCGCGCCTTTCGGAGGTGGCTGAGGGGAGGCGGGGCGGGGGGGGGGCCAGCCCGGAGCCGCGCTGCGGAGCTCGGGGCTGCCGTCGCGGCTCGGCGGGGCTTTCGGGTGAGTCGGCTTTGGGGTGAGGGCACGGGACGGTGTCCCCGCAGGGTCAGGAAGCGTGGAAGGCTGCCTCCCGCGGCACGCCGGCAGTTGCAGTCTTGGGGCACGCGGCTGCTGGTCGGCCATATTGGCTCCCCGGAGCACGCCGGGAAGTGTAGTCTTACGGCACTCTAATGGCTGCCACGCGGCGCTTGCCAGTGCGTGCCGGGAGGCGTCGTTTTCGCGGACGTGGCTGCCGGACAGCCCGACTTGCTCTCGCAGGAGCGCGAGGTTGGGGTTTTTTTGCCGGTTTCGAGTGGTTTTCTGCAGGCTTCCAGCCGCTCCCGAGCAGCGGTGCGGCCGTGCTACGAGAGCGCGCGCGCGCGGCGAGGCGTTGCCCGGTGTCCCGAGACGAGCGCTACCGGTCGGACTCTCCGGAAGCCTGTCCGGCAGCCCCAGGCCGCCCCCGAGCCCTGGCGTGAAGGCGGCAAGCTGGCCCTCGCCTGTGCCGCTTTCTTCCTGAACAGGGGTGCTGGCGGCGGCGGCAGCGGCAGCAGCGCGGGGAAAGAGCGGCGTCTCCGGAAGCCCCTGCAGAAGGAGGAGGGTCTCCGGCCAGGGCCGACCTCCGGTAGTAACGGCCACTGCTTTTTCTTTCCCTCTCCCAGGCCGCGCTGAGGACGTGGTTGCCCGTCCCTCCCTTGGGGATGCCGTCGACTGCACCCGCCTCGCCTGTGCCTGGCCTGGCTCGCCTCGTGGCGTGGGGGCGAAAAGGGACAGGCGGCGGAGCGCTTACCGGCCGTGGACAGCAGCTGCCCTAAGGGAAGCTGGAATGGCCAGAGAAAGGTGAAGAAGAAGAAGAAGAAGAGATGGAAGGCTCTCCGGCCGGCAGCTGCCTCCCGCTGCAGGCAAGAGAGCGCCTGCCTCGCCGGGTGAGGAAAGATCCCTCGTTGCGCTCCGCGGCAGGTCAGGCTGCCGACGGGCACCGCAGGGTCGCCACGCGTAATCCAAAGCACGGTGCGGCCGCGTACCGAGGGAGGCAGGGAGGCAGGCTACTCATCTAGGCAGACTCGTCTCCTCGGAGCTGTAAGACACCCGTGTATTCTCTTAGGCGGAGGACAGCCGAGCGACCGGAGTGACAGCAAAGGAAAGGCGGAGAGCGGGAGAAAGAAGCGTCTGCGCTGGCAAGCTCTCCCGGCAGCGCCGAGAGCCAGAGCTGCGGTGAGTCCTGGGCCCGCGGGGCCCCATCGCCTCTCCTCTGCGTCGCGGGCCCTCCTCTGCCCCCCTCGCTTTCCCACCCCGCTGTGGGGTTTTTTGGTTTGCTTTCTGCTCCCCGCTATGTTCTTTTTCCATCTCGCTCTGACGGGCTGCCTGTCCCCACCTTTTTTAGGTCCTCGCTCTCTCTGCCCCGTAGCCCGTGGCTATTGTTTCCTTCTCTCTCTCCCTGTCTCTCTGTCCGGCCCCCAGCCACTGTTTCTGCATTCCTCCCCCTCGGTCCTGTAGCCTGTCGGTATTTCTGCCATCTCTGGCTCTCTCTGTGCGGCTCCTCGTTCCTGTTGTTCGAGGTCTTCCTTCTCGGCTCCGTAGCGAGTCGTCGTGAGTCTCTCTCTTTCTCCGTCCCTCTTGAGCCTCTTCCCTGCCCCTCGTTTTGAAGGCCCGCCTCTCTGTCCCGGCACCCGTCGCTATGGTTCCTTTTTTCGGTCTGGCTCCGTCTCGCTCCCCGTCCCTGTTTTTCTAAAGTCTCCCCTCTCTGCCTCCTAGCCCGTCGGTACCTTTTTCTTTCCCCGTCGCGGTTCGTCTGGCTCCCTGTCCCTCTTTCTTTCCTTCCTTCCTTCCTCCCTGTCTGCCCCGCAGCCCGTCCCTTCGTTCCTTTCTCCTTCCCTCTCTGTCCCTCTCCCGGTCCCCGGCATTAAACTCTGCTTCTCTGCCCGGTAGCTCGCCACCGTCTTACCTTTCCCCGTCTCTCTCTCTGTCCAGCTCCCTCTCTCGAATCTTCACTTCCTCCCTGTCGCTGCAGAAGCCTGTCGGGACTTTTTCCCCTGCCCGGCTTGCCTCTCCCTGTCTCGCGATTCCTCCCTCTCTGCCCTCTTAGCCGCGACCGTTTTTATATTCTCCGTCTCTCCCTCGGTCCGCCTCGAGATCCCGATTGTTTTTTTAAAGCGACCGAATCGTCGAGGTTGGCAGAGACCTTTACGATTATCGGGTGGAACCGCGAACCTGGCGCTGGCAAGTCCCCCTCTGCCCCGCAGCCCGTCCCTTCCCTTCCGACGGCCTCTTTCTCCACCTCCCTCTGTCCGGCTCCCGGCCCCTCTTTTCCACTTCCGCCCTCTGTACCCTGTGGCTTTCCCCCTCTTCTTTCTCTCTCTGTCTCTATTTGAGGAGGAGCAGCTGCCGCCCCAGCGTTCGCACCCCGTTCACGGTGTCGCGCGCACGCTTCTTCTCGGGCGCGCTTCCTCCTCCTCCTCCTCCTTCGGGCTCGACCCGAGGCTTCCGGCAGCAGTCTCCGGGTGTCGGATTTTGTAAAATAATTAACGTAACTGAAAGGTGCAGCAGCGGGATCGGCCCGGGCGGGGCGCCTCCAAAGAGAGGGACCCCGAACAAAGAAATCCCGGGGCCGTTCCACGCTTGGGTCCCGGACACCCGCCCCTCGCGCGCTGTCCGCGCGTCCCTTAGTCCCGCGGTGACTTTTGGTCTGGGGTCTTCTACCGTCGTCTCGGATTCTTCTTCTGTATAGCTGTGGGCGGTGCGTTATTCCACAGGTGCCGCTGCGCCGATGCTCCGTACGTTCGCAGTAACGGGTAGAGCGGAAGGCTCCGTGGCCAGGGAAGAGCGGCACGGACACGTTCCTGCTCGCTCCGTTGCACCGGAATTTCGACGGCTGGGTTCGGCCGCTAAATTGATGGCGCTACCGGAAGAAATTTCAGAAAAGTGAGTACTGTGCTTGTCTTTAATCTTTTAAAGTAATTTTTCTACGGGCGCCCGGTCCGTGGCTTAGATATTTGGTTTGCGGCGAAACAGACCCGGAACGTGGCTCCAAGTAGCGTTCCGATTCGCTGAAATTCCCCGTAGTCAGAGAGCAAGAATGGTGAATGTTGCTTGGCGGTTTGAAATCTCAGGCTTTCTCTGAAAGCTGACCTGCCAGAATGAGCCGAAAGCAGGCCGAACGCCAATAGGGATGCCGCAGAAAAGGTCCTCTTCTTGACAGGAGAAGAGCTTGGCGAAACGTCAGCGCCGTTTCCCGTAGGGCCTCCGACGTACCGGTTCGGCAAGCGTGGGCTTTGTGCGATTCCCTCGGGGACGATGGCGAACAAACCTTGTACGGCAGAGAGCATCTTAGCTTACTTTCCATCTCCTGCTCGGTTACTTGCAGAATATTTAATTTGGCGTCGCACGGACCCAGAGGGACGGGTCCCCAACTCATGCTGGTAGGGCAACCCCAGTACCAGCCGGTAAAATCGGAAAAGAGTACGACGTTTTGAAACGTTTGCCTTGCGAGGAGAAGGGCCGTCTCTCGTTAGGCAACTGAATTCTGCGACCGATTTCCACGCCTCACGCGCGTGCGTGCGCGCACACGCGCCCCCCCCCCCCCCCCCCCCCCCAGGCAGGCTTTGAAGGAGGCAGTCCCTAAGGCAACGCGATCTAAAACGTGGAAGTTTTTTTTTCTATTTTTAATAGTTTCTTACGGATAGGAGGCTCGTGTGAGCGTTTAGCCTGTCCTGTCCTTAATTCTGAACCCACTGGCTGGTGCAGAAGGACGGTCGTGTGACAAAAACAGCATGAAATTTGTCCCTGTGCCGGCTGCGTCCCGTGGTAAAGGAGTACATCTGTTATTCCTGCGTGAAAGATGTTTGATGAGCGTACCGCATCGTCAGAGCTGCTCTTGGTCTGCCTGCAAGCCGTGGGTTATGATTTAGAAATACGTTCGCCTACCGTTCCTTAACTGTGTGGTTTTGGTTTTTATTTTTTCAAAGAAAGGGTGGCTTTTTCGTCGATCTCTTTGTGAGAGTATCAAATCAGGCGGCGGTAAATACGTAGAAGCAACTAGGCGTACTACGGCGTGTACCGGACAGCGTTGGCGTGCCGCTCTGCTAGCAGCGGAGAGCCAGATGAGGATGCCCGTGGTAAGTACTCGTTCTGCCTCCGGCTGAACGGAAAGATTCTCATGTTGAGGGTTCCTGGGCTTGTCTGTGTGATTAGCATTACTTTTTTTTTTTTTTTTTTTTTTAATATGAAACAGGGTCAGATAATTGTTGATGAGTGGGACTTTGCGTACTCCTTTAGGTAGTTTTTCGTACTGAACCTTAGATCGGTTACAAAACTTAATCTTTGTGCAGTTTACACGTTTTGTAGCAACTACAAAGACATTTATCCTGTAGGTAAGCTGAAAATAAAAATGCGGTTTCTCACCTGATTTTTCTTTCGGAGGAACGCTCGCCCCCAGCGGCTGGTTTTTTTTGCTAGTGTTGTCGGGGGAAGGAACGGCGGCGCTTGCCTGGTTTCTTCCCCTAGCCAGGGACCTGAAACTTTGTTTTCCTCAGCTGTTTCACTAGAAATTTACAAGTGTCGGTGGTCAACAGTGGCAGAGAATTGGGTGGCGTTTTCAATTTCAAAGGGAAGGAACGTGTTGATGTTAATTCTGTTACCAAAAGCGAAGTACCAGCTGCTTCCTCTTTCTAGATCTTCTCTCCTTTCGCCGTCCTCCCCGAGGGGTAACGTGGCCACGCCGTATACCTTTTCTGCTCTGGTACCGTTCGTTTGATACGCAGGAGCGCTGTGAAATAAATAGAAGGGCTACGGACAGACATCTGCCATCGTTGCGGCTGCCTTAAATCGTGTATTTGTCCCTTTAGCCCGTCATTTCCTTTCCGCTCAGTTGAGTTACGTGCAGCGTTAGGTTCCAGTCGAGAGCGGTGCCGCCGAACAACGCTCTGGGAGCGTGCGCGGAGGAGGGCGACCGAGATGGCGAGAGGTCTCCGAGGCAAGACTTAGGGGGAGCGGCTGAGGTCACTTGGTTTGTTCAGCTTGGAGAAGGGAAGGCCGAGGGGTGACCTCATCGCAGTCTACACCTTCCTCGAGGGGGACGGCGGAGGGGGAGGCGCTGACCTCCGCTCTCTCCGGTGACCGGCACTAGGACCCGAGGAAACGGGACGAAGCTGCGTCAGGGCAAGTTCAGACCGGACGTTGGGAAAAGGCTTTTCACTGAGAGGGCGGTCGGTCAGTCACGGAACAGGCTCCCCAGGGAAGCGGTCGCAGCCACCGAGCCTGTCAGGAGTTCAAGGAGCGTCTGAACGATGCTCTTAGTCGCACGGTTTAGTTTTAGGTAGTCCCGCGTGGAGCGGGGGCTTGGTCTCGGTGATCCGTATGGGTCCCTTCCAACTTGAGATACTCTATGATTCTGTGAAATCTTCTGGGTTAGAAACGACCTTATTGTAACAGAGAATTCGCTGAACGTGGCTTTGTGCAAGGACTGTCGTCTTAGAATATCTTTTTTTTTTTTTCTTCCCCCCCCCCCCCCCCCAGATATGAGAAAAGCTCTGTCCAGAGATATGGAGACGAAATCAGTTGTACCTCACCCTGTGACACCGGAAGACATTGAGTAACTGTAAGCTGTGATGCTCAGTGAAATTACTAAGAGCGTTAAGTTTCCCGTGCCTTTGCTTTCACTCTCCCATTCTCTTGTCTTGCGGCACGTCGCATTTTTTGAGGCCGTGGAAGCGACACCGGGAGCGATGGGTTGTCAGAACCAGGTCCTCCTGCCCGTCGCTGGTTTTGCTTACCTTCGCCGTCTCTGTGTACCAGCCTGCGTCTCTCTCTCTCTGTTCCTCAATCCCTGTCCTCTCTTCTCTGTTCTGCTTTGTTTCGCTGCGTATGTCCCGTTCCCTGTCCCACCTTTATCCTTCCTTCCTTCTTCCTCGCCTTTTTCTTTGTCCTTTTGTCCTGCTCCCCGACCCTGTTTCTCGCTCCATCTGACCGTCCTTTTCCTGGCACCTTTGTGTCTCTGCTCCTTGCCCCCGTCTTTCTCTCCCCTCTGCCCAGTCCTCGTCTCCCTCTTTTGTCTCTCTGTCCCTCTGTCCTCCTTCTGCCTCTGCCCCTCTGTCCTGCTCCCTGCCCCTCTTGTTCTCACTCTGCCCCAGCGTCCCGCTCCCCGGTCCTCTTTCCCTCTGTTGCTCTCTCCTTTTATCTCTCCTTCTCCCTGCTCCCCAGCCCGGTCTCTCACGCTCCCGCTTCCTTTTTTTATTCTCTGTTGCTCTGTCCTGCTCCCCGTGCCGCTGTCCCTCGCCGTACCTCTCGGTCCGGCTCCCTGCCCTTATTCTCTTTTCCTCCCTCGCCGTGGCGCTGCCCGCCCAGGGTCGTTTCTGCCTCTCTGTCCCGCTCCCCGTCCTGGTTTGTCGGTCGCCGTCCCGCTGCCTCTCTTCCTGCCGCTTCTTCCTCCCTCTCTGTCAGGCTCCCTGTCCCCGTCCTTCACTCGCCGTCCCTTTCCTTGCCTCGTGCTTTCTCGCTCGCCCGCCGCCGCCCCCCCCCATCCAGCTGGCTGCCCCTTTTCTCCTCTCTTCTAGCGTCCTGCAGCTGGCTCCTCGGTTTTGGCGGCAGCCTGCACATAGCAGCCCAGCTCTCCAGCAGCCTGACGGACCGACCGTGTGTCTGTTCCACGCCGGACTGGCGAGCGTGGCTCCGGGTAGGACAGCCGAGGTGCCCCAGGGCCGGGCCCCGAGCCCCGGTGCGGAGTCTCTCCCGGGACCGGCTCTGTGTGTGACTGAATAAACGCTTGCGGTCTCTTTTGCCGTGCCGGCTGCGTTGGCGCTTCCTTTGCGGGGGGGGGGGGGGGGGGCGAGGGGCCGTGATGGAGGGCAGGGGAGGAGGTGTGTGTGGGGGTATTAACGTATTCAACAAGGTCACATTGCTCGCATCCTCGGGATCCAAAAGTGATGCTTCTTGGCTCCGCCCCTGACCCATGCCAAACTCCGGGCCCCCCCGCAAACTCCGCCCCACACGCACACCAAGCCCCGCCCCACATGGAAACTCCGCCCCCCGCAAACTCCGCCCTGATGCAAGCCAAGCCCCGCCCCTCACGCAAACTCCGCCCTGATGCACGCCAAGCCCCCCCCTCACGCAACCAACTCCGCCCGCCACACAAACTCCGACCCTGGCACACGCCAAGCCCCCGCCCCAATGCAAACTCCGCCCCTCACGCAAACTCCGCCCCTGATGCATGCCAAGCCCCCCTCACACAAACTCCGCCCCTCACGCAACCTCCGCCCCTCACGCAGCCAAGCCCCGCCCCTGACGCAAACTCCGCCCTCACGCAAACTCCGCCCCTATGCAAGCCAAGCCCCGCCCCTCACTCAAACTCCGCCCCCGACGCAAACTCCGCCCCTCACGCAAACTCCGCCCCCGTCGCACGCCAAGCCCCGCCCCCGACGCAAACTCCGCCCCTCACGCAAACTCCGCCCCTCACGCAAACTCCGCCCCTCACGCAAACTCCGCCCCGACTTATGCCAAGCCCCGCCCCTCACGCAAACTCCGCCCCGACGAACAACGCCAAGCCCCGCCCCCATCCACGCAAACTCCGCCCCCGACGCAAACTCCGCCCCCAACGCAAACTCCGCCCCTCACGCAAACTCCGCCCCCGACGCACGCCAAGCCCCGCCCCTCACGCAAACTCCGCCCCCGACGCAAACTCCGCCCCCGACGCACGCCAAGCCCCGCCCCTCACGCAAACTCCGCCCCCGACGCATGCCAAGCCCCGCCCCTCACGCAAACTCCGCCCCCGACGCAAACTCCGCCCGCGACGCACGCCAAGCCCCGCCCCTCACGCAAACTCCGCCCCCGACGCACGCCAAGCCCCGCCCCTCACGCATCGCACAGCGCATGCTCGCTCGGTGCTGCCGCCTAGTGACCAAATTTCGGTACTGCAGCGGCAGCGCCGCGCATGCGCAGTGCAGCGCCACGCCCCCTCCCCGGAACCGGCTGCCGGCAGCCGGTGTGCAGGGGCTGCTGTGAGCCGAGGGAGGAGCGGAGGCGTTGCCGGGCTGCGGCTGCACGGAGGGAGAAGGTGAGCGGGGCAGCGGGACGGACCGGCGGGTCCCGGGGAAAGCCCCGAGGAGGGCGGCGGCAGCGGTGCCGCCTCCGAGGAGAGGCGGGGGGGCGGGGGGCGGCGGGGTCCGTGTCACAGAGGGGAGGGGGGCTGCCCGGAGCCGTGCGGCGGGTGGGGGGGGTGCGCGCCGTGTCGGAACCGGGCGGGGAGACCGTCCGGAGCCGCGCGGCGGGGGCTGCCCGGAGCCGGCGGGCGTCCGCGCCTTTCGGAGGTGGCTGAGGGGAGGCGGGGGGGGGCGGGGGGGGGGGGCGCCAGCCCGGAGCCGCGCTGCGGAGCTCGGGGCTGCCGTCGCGGCTCGGCGGGGCTTTCGGGTGAGTCGGCTTTGGGGTGAGGGCACGGGACGGTGTCCCCGCAGGGTCAGGAAGCGTGGAAGGCTGCCTCCCGCGGCACGCCGGCAGTTGCAGTCTTGGGGCACGCGGCTGCTGGTCGGCCATATTGGCTCCCCGGAGCACGCCGGGAAGTGTAGTCTTACGGCACTCTAATGGCTGCCACGCGGCGCTTGCCAGTGCGTGCCGGGAGGCGTCGTTTTCGCGGACGTGGCTGCCGGACAGCCCGACTTGCTCTCGCAGGAGCGCGAGGTTGGGGTTTTTTTGCCGGTTTCGAGTGGTTTTCTGCAGGCTTCCAGCCGCTCCCGAGCAGCGGTGCGGCCGTGCTACGAGAGCGCGCGCGCGGCGGCGAGGCGTTGCCCGGTGTCCCGAGACGAGCGCTACCGGTCGGACTCTCCGGAAGCCTGTCCGGCAGCCCCAGGCCGCCCCCGAGCCCTGGCGTGAAGGCGGCAAGCTGGCCCTCGCCTGTGCCGCTTTCTTCCTGAACAGGGGTGCTGGCGGCGGCGGCAGCGGCAGCAGCGCGGGGAAAGAGCGGCGTCTCCGGAAGCCCCTGCAGAAGGAGGAGGGTCTCCGGCCAGGGCCGACCTCCGGTAGTAACGGCCACTGCTTTTTCTTTCCCTCTCCCAGGCCGCGCTGAGGACGTGGTTGCCCGTCCCTCCCTTGGGGATGCCGTCGACTGCACCCGCCTCGCCTGTGCCTGGCCTGGCTCGCCTCGTGGCGTGGGGGCGAAAAGGGACAGGCGGCGGAGCGCTTACCGGCCGTGGACAGCAGCTGCCCTAAGGGAAGCTGGAATGGCCAGAGAAAGGTGAAGAAGAAGAAGAAGAGATGGAAGGCTCTCCGGCCGGCAGCTGCCTCCCGCTGCAGGCAAGAGAGCGCCTGCCTCGCCGGGTGAGGAAAGATCCCTCGTTGCGCTCCGCGGCAGGTCAGGCTGCCGACGGGCACCGCAGGGTCGCCACGCGTAATCCAAAGCACGGTGCGGCCGCGTACCGAGGGAGGCAGGGAGGCAGGCTACTCATCTAGGCAGACTCGTCTCCTCGGAGCTGTAAGACACCCGTGTATTCTCTTAGGCGGAGGACAGCCGAGCGACCGGAGTGACAGCAAAGGAAAGGCGGAGAGCGGGAGAAAGAAGCGTCTGCGCTGGCAAGCTCTCCCGGCAGCGCCGAGAGCCAGAGCTGCGGTGAGTCCTGGGCCCGCGGGGCCCCATCGCCTCTCCTCTGCGTCGCGGGCCCTCCTCTGCCCCCCTCGCTTTCCCACCCCGCTGTGGGGTTTTTTGGTTTGCTTTCTGCTCCCCGCTATGTTCTTTTTCCATCTCGCTCTGACGGGCTGCCTGTCCCCACCTTTTTTAGGTCCTCGCTCTCTCTGCCCCGTAGCCCGTGGCTATTGTTTCCTTCTCTCTCTCCCTGTCTCTCTGTCCGGCCCCCAGCCACTGTTTCTGCATTCCTCCCCCTCGGTCCTGTAGCCTGTCGGTATTTCTGCCATCTCTGGCTCTCTCTGTGCGGCTCCTCGTTCCTGTTGTTCGAGGTCTTCCTTCTCGGCTCCGTAGCGAGTCGTCGTGAGTCTCTCTCTTTCTCCGTCCCTCTTGAGCCTCTTCCCTGCCCCTCGTTTTGAAGGCCCGCCTCTCTGTCCCGGCACCCGTCGCTATGGTTCCTTTTTTCGGTCTGGCTCCGTCTCGCTCCCCGTCCCTGTTTTTCTAAAGTCTCCCCTCTCTGCCTCCTAGCCCGTCGGTACCTTTTTCTTTCCCCGTCGCGGTTCGTCTGGCTCCCTGTCCCTCTTTCTTTCTTCCTTCCTTCCTTCCTCCCTGTCTGCCCCGCAGCCCGTCCCTTCGTTCCTTTCTCCTTCCCTCTCTGTCCCTCTCCCGGTCCCCGGCATTAAACTCTGCTTCTCTGCCTGGTAGCTCGCCACCGTCTTACCTTTCCCCGTCTCTCTCTCTGTCCAGCTCCCTCTCTCGAATCTTCAATTCCTCCCTGTCGCTGCAGAAGCCTGTCGGGACTTTTTCCCCTGCCCGGCTTGCCTCTCCCTGTCTCGCGATTCCTCCCTCTCTGCCCTCTTAGCCGCGACCGTTTTTATATTCTCCGTCTCTCCCTCGGTCCGCCTCGAGATCCCGATTGTTTTTTAAAGCGACCGAATCGTCGAGGTTGGCAGAGACCTTTACGATTATCGGGTGGAACCGCGAACCTGGCGCTGGCAAGTCCCCCTCTGCCCCGCAGCCCGTCCCTTCCCTTCCGACGGCCTCTTTCTCCACCTCCCTCTGTCCGGCTCCCGGCCCCTCTTTTCCACTTCCGCCCTCTGTACCCTGTGGCTTTCCCCCTCTTCTTTCTCTCTCTGTCTCTGTTTGAGGAGGAGCAGCTGCCGCCCCAGCGTTCGCACCCCGTTCACGGTGTCGCGCGCACGCTTCTTCTCGGGCGCGCTTCCTCCTCCTCCTCCTCCTTCGGGCTCGACCCGAGGCTTCCGGCAGCAGTCTCCGGGTGTCGGATTTTGTAAAATAATTAACGTAACTGAAAGGTGCAGCAGCGGGATCGGCCCGGGCGGGGCGCCTCCAAAGAGAGGGACCCCGAACAAAGAAATCCCGGGGCCGTTCCACGCTTGGGTCCCGGACACCCGCCCCTCGCGCGCTGTCCGCGCGTCCCTTAGTCCCGCGGTGACTTTTGGTCTGGGGTCTTCTACCGTCGTCTCGGATTCTTCTTCTGTATAGCTGTGGGCGGTGCGTTATTCCACAGGTGCTGCTGCGCCGATGCTCCGTACGTTCGCAGTAACGGGTAGAGCGGAAGGCTCCGTGGCCAGGGAAGAGCGGCACGGACGCGTTCCTGCTCGCTCCGTTGCACCGGAATTTCGACGGCTGGGTTCGGCCGCTAAATTGATGGCGCTACCGGAAGAAATTTCACAAAAGTGAGTACTGTGCTTGTCTTTAATCTTTTAAAGTAATTTTTCTACGGGCGCCCGGTCCGTGGCTTAGATATTTGGTTTGCGGCGAAACAGACCCGGAACGTGGCTCCAAGTAGCGTTCCGATTCGCTGAAATTCCCCGTAGTCAGAGAGCAAGAATGGTGAATGTTGCTTGGCGGTTTGAAATCTCAGGCTTTCTCTGAAAGCTGACCTGCCAGAATGAGCCGAAAGCAGGCCGAACGCCAATAGGGATGCCGCAGAAAAGGTCCTCTTCTTGACAGGAGAAGAGCTTGGCGAAACGTCAGCGCCGTTTCCCGTAGGGCCTCCGACGTACCGGTTCGGCAAGCGTGGGCTTTGTGCGATTCCCTCGGGGACGATGGCGAACAAACCTTGTACGGCAGAGAGCATCTTAGCTTACTTTCCATCTCCTGCTCGGTTACTTGCAGAATATTTAATTTGGCGTCGCACGGACCCAGAGGGACGGGTCCCCAACTCATGCTGGTAGGGCAACCCCAGTACCAGCCGGTAAAATCGGAAAAGAGTGCGACGTTTTGAAACGTTTGCCTTGCGAGGAGAAGGGCCGTCTCTCGTTAGGCAACTGAATTCTGCGACCGATTTCCACGCCTCACGCGCGTGCGTGCGCGCACACGCGCCCCCCCACCCCCCCCCCCAACAGGCAGGCTTTGAAGGAGGCAGTCCCTAAGGCAACGCGATCTAAAACGTGGAAGTTTTTTTTTCTATTTTTAATAGTTTCTTACGGATAGGAGGCTCGTGTGAGCGTTTAGCCTGTCCTGTCCTTAATTCTGAACCCACTGGCTGGTGCAGAAGGACGGTCGTGTGACAAAAACAGCATGAAATTTGTCCCTGTGCCGGCTGCGTCCCGTGGTAAAGGAGTACATCTGTTATTCCTGCGTGAAAGATGTTTGATGAGCGTACCGCATCGTCAGAGCTGCTCTTGGTCTGCCTGCAAGCCGTGGGTTATGATTTAGAAATACGTTCGCCTACCGTTCCTTAACTGTGTGGTTTTGGTTTTTATTTTTTCAAAGAAAGGGTGGCTTTTTCGTCGATCTCTTTGTGAGAGTATCAAATCAGGCGGCGGTAAATACGTAGAAGCAACTAGGCGTACTACGGCGTGTACCGGACAGCGTTGGCGTGCCGCTCTGCTAGCAGCGGAGAGCCAGATGAGGATGCCCGTGGTAAGTACTCGTTCTGCCTCCGGCTGAACGGAAAGATTCTCATGTTGAGGGTTCCTGGGCTTGTCTGTGTGATTAGCATTACTTTTTTTTTTTTTTTTTTTTTTAATATGAAACAGGGTCAGATAATTGTTGATGAGTGGGACTTTGCGTACTCCTTTAGGTAGTTTTTCGTACTGAACCTTAGATCAGTTACAAAACTTAATCTTTGTGCAGTTTACACGTTTTGTAGCAACTACAAAGACATTTATCCTGTAGGTAAGCTGAAAATAAAAATGCGGTTTCTCACCTGATTTTTCTTTCGGAGGAACGCTCGCCCCCAGCGGCTGGTTTTTTTTGCTAGTGTTGTCGGGGGGAAGGAACGGCGGCGCTTGCCTGATTTCTTCCCCTAGCCAGGGACCTGAAACTTTGTTTTCCTCAGCTGTTTCACTAGAAATTTACAAGTGTCGGTGGTCAACAGTGGCAGAGAATTGGGTGGCGTTTTCAATTTCAAAGGGAAGGAACGTGTTGATGTTAATTCTGTTACCAAAAGCGAAGTACCAGCTGCTTCCTCTTTCTAGATCTTCTCTCCTTTCGCCGTCCTCCCCGAGGGGTAACGTGGCCACGCCGTATACCTTTTCTGCTCTGGTACCGTTCGTTTGATACGCAGGAGCGCTGTGAAATAACTAGAAGGGCTACGGACAGACATCTGCCATCGTTGCGGCTGCCTTAAATCGTGTATTTGTCCCTTTAGCCCGTCATTTCCTTTCCGCTCAGTTGAGTTACGTGCAGCGTTAGGTTCCAGTCGAGAGCGGTGCCGCCGAACAACGCTCTGGGAGCGTGCGCGGAGGAGGGCGACCGAGATGGCGAGAGGTCTCCGAGGCAAGACTTAGGGGGAGCGGCTGAGGTCACTTGGTTTGTTCAGCTTGGAGAAGGGAAGGCCGAGGGGTGACCTCATCGCAGTCTACACCTTCCTCGAGGGGGACGGCGGAGGGGGAGGCGCTGACCTCCGCTCTCTCCGGTGACCGGCACTAGGACCCGAGGAAACGGGACGAAGCTGCGTCAGGGCAAGTTCAGACCGGACGTTGGGAAAAGGCTTTTCACTGAGAGGGCGGTCGGTCAGTCACGGAACAGGCTCCCCAGGGAAGCGGTCGCAGCCACCGAGCCTGTCAGGAGTTCAAGGAGCGTCTGAACGATGCTCTTAGTCGCACGGTTTAGTTTTAGGTAGTCCCGCGTGGAGCGGGGGCTTGGTCTCGGTGATCCGTATGGGTCCCTTCCAACTTGAGATACTCTATGATTCTGTGAAATCTTCTGGGTTAGAAACGACCTTATTGTAATAGAGAATTCGCTGAACGTGGCTTTGTGCAAGGACTGTCGTCTTAGAATATCTTTTTTTTTTTTTCTTCCCCCCCCCCCCCCCCCAGATATGAGAAAAGCTCTGTCCAGAGATATGGAGACGAAATCAGTTGTACCTCACCCTGTGACACCGGAAGACATTGAGTAACTGTAAGCTGTGATGCTCAGTGAAATTACTAAGAGCGTTAAGTTTCCCGTGCCTTTGCTTTCACTCTCCCATTCTCTTGTCTTGCGGCACGTCGCATTTTTTGAGGCCGTGGAAGCGACACCGGGAGCGATGGGTTGTCAGAACCAGGTCCTCCTGCCCGTCGCTGGTTTTGCTTACCTTCGCCGTCTCTGTGTACCAGCCTGCGTCTCTCTCTCTCTGTTCCTCAATCCCTGTCCTCTCTTCTCTGTTCTGCTTTGTTTCGCTGCGTATGTCCCGTTCCCTGTCCCACCTTTATCCTTCCTTCCTTCTTCCTCGCCTTTTTCTTTGTCCTTTTGTCCTGCTCCCCGACCCTGTTTCTCGCTCCATCTGACCGTCCTTTTCCTGGCACCTTGGTGTCTCTGCTCCTTGCCCCCGTCTTTCTCTCCCCTCTGCCCAGTCCTCGTCTCCCTCTTTTGTCTCTCTGTCCCTCTGTCCTCCTTCTGCCTCTGCCCCTCTGTCCTGCTCCCTGCCCCTCTTGTTCTCACTCTGCCCCAGCGTCCCGCTCCCCGGTCCTCTTTCCCTCTGTTGCTCTCTCCTTTTATCTCTCCTTCTCCCTGCTCCCCAGCCCGGTTCTCTCACGCTCCCGCTTCCTTTTTTTATTCTCTGTTGCTCTGTCCTGCTCCCCGTGCCGCTGTCCCTCGCCGTACCTCTCGGTCCGGCTCCCTGCCCTTATTCTCTTTTCGTCCCTCGCCGTGGCGCTGCCCGCCCAGGGTCGTTTCTGCCTCTCTGTCCCGCTCCCCGTCCTGGTTTGTCGGTCGCCGTCCCGCTGCCTCTCTTCCTGCCGCTTCTTCCTCCCTCTCTGTCAGGCTCCCTGTCCCCGTCCTTCACTCGCCGTCCCTTTCCTTGCCTCGTGCTTTCTCGCTCGCCGCCGCCGCCCCCCCCATCCAGCTGGCTGCCCCTTTTCTCCTCTCTTCTAGCGTCCTGCAGCTGGCTCCTCGGTTTTGGCGGCAGCCTGCACATAGCAGCCCAGCTCTCCAGCAGCCTGACGGACCGACCGTGTGTCTGTTCCACGCCGGACTGGCGAGCGTGGCTCCGGGTAGGACAGCCGAGGTGCCCCAGGGCCGGGCCCCGAGCCCCGGTGCGGAGTCTCTCCCGGGACCGGCTCTGTGTGTGACTGAATAAACGCTTGCGGTCTCTTTTGCCGTGCCGGCTGCGTTGGCGCTTCCTTTGCGGGGGGGGGGGGCGAGGGGCCGTGATGGAGGGCAGGGGAGGAGGTGTGTGTGGGGGTATTAACGTATTCAACAAGGTCACATTGCTCGCATCCTCGGGATCCAAAAGTGATGCTTCTTGGCTCCGCCCCTGACCCATGCCAAACTCCGCCCCTCACGCAAACTCCGCCCCTCACGCACACCAAGCCCCGCCCCTCATGGAAACTCCGCCCCCGGCGCAAACTCCGCCCTGATGCAAGCCAAGCCCCGCCCCTCAGGCAAACTCCGCCCTGATGCACGCCAAGCCCCCCTCACGCAAACTCCGCCCCCACACAAACTCTGACCCTGCGCACGCCAAGCCCCGCCCCAAACTGCAAACTCCGCCCCTCACCAAACTCAAAACTCCGCCCCTGATGCATGCCAAGCCCCGCCCTGATGCAAACTCCGCCCCTCACACAAACTCCGCCCCGATGCAAGCCAAGCCCCGCCCCTCACGCAAACTCCGCCCCCGGCGCAAACTCCGCCCCGATGCAAGCCAAGCCCCGCCCCTCACGCAAACTCCGCCCCCCGACGCAACCTCCGCCCCTCACGCAAACTCCGCCCCCGAACGCCGCCAAGCCCCGCCCCCCGACGCAAACTCCGCCCCTCACGCAAACTCCGCCCCTCACGCAAACCCCCCGGCCCCTCACGCAAACTCCCGCCCGCAAACGCCGACGCCAAGCCCCGCCCCTCACGCAAACTCCGCCCCGACGCACGCCAAGCCCCCCCCTCACGCAAACTCCGCCCCCGACGCACGCCAAGCCCCCGCCCCTCACGCAAACTCCGCCCCCGACGCACGCCAAGCCCCGCCCCTCACGCAAACTCCGCCCCTCACGCAAACTCCGCCCCGACGCACGCCAAGCCCCGCCCCTCACGCAAACTCCGCCCCCGACGCACGCCAAGCCCCGCCCCTCACGCAAACTCCGCCCCCGACGCAAACTCCGCCCGCGACGCACGCCAAGCCCCGCCCCTCACGCAAACTCCGCCCCCGACGCACGCCAAGCCCCGCCCCTCACGCAGCGCACAGCGCATGCTCGCTCGGTGCTGCCGCCTAGTGACCAAATTTCGGTACTGCAGCGGCAGCGCCGCGCATGCGCAGTGCAGCGCCACGCCCCCTCCCCGGAACCGGCTGCCGGCAGCCGGTGTGCAGGGGCTGCTGTGAGCCGAGGGAGGAGCGGAGGCGTCGCCGGGCTGCGGCTGCACGGAGGGAGAAGGTGAGCGGGGCAGCGGGACGGACCGGCGGGTCCCGGGGAAAGCCCCGAGGAGGGCGGCGGCAGCGGTGCCGCCTCCGAGGAGAGGCGGGGGGGCGGGGGGGCGGCGGGGTCCGTGTCACAGAGGGGAGGGGGGCTGCCCGGAGCCGTGCGGCGGGTGGGGGGGTGCGCGCCGTGTCGGAACCGGGCGGGGAGACCGTCCGGAGCCGCGCGGCGGGGGCTGCCCGGAGCCGGCGGGCGTCCGCGCCTTTCGGAGGTGGCTGAGGGGAGGCGGGGCGGGGGGGGGGGGGGGGCGCCAGCCCGGAGCCGCGCTGCGGAGCTCGGGGCTGCCGTCGCGGCTCGGCGGGGCTTTCGGGTGAGTCGGCTTTGGGGTGAGGGCACGGGACGGTGTCCCCGCAGGGTCAGGAAGCGTGGAAGGCTGCCTCCCGCGGCACGCCGGCAGTTGCAGTCTTGGGGCACGCGGCTGCTGGTCGGCCATATTGGCTCCCCGGAGCACGCCGGGAAGTGTAGTCTTACGGCACTCTAATGGCTGCCACGCGGCGCTTGCCAGTGCGTGCCGGGAGGCGTCGTTTTCGCGGACGTGGCTGCCGGACAGCCCGACTTGCTCTCGCAGGAGCGCGAGGTTGGGGTTTTTTTGCCGGTTTCGAGTGGTTTTCTGCAGGCTTCCAGCCGCTCCCGAGCAGCGGTGCGGCCGTGCTACGAGAGCGCGCGCGCGCGAGGCGTTGCCCGGTGTCCCGAGACGAGCGCTACCGGTCGGACTCTCCGGAAGCCTGTCCGGCAGCCCCAGGCCGCCCCCGAGCCCTGGCGTGAAGGCGGCAAGCTGGCCCTCGCCTGTGCCGCTTTCTTCCTGAACAGGGGTGCTGGCGGCGGCGGCAGCGGCAGCAGCGCGGGGAAAGAGCGGCGTCTCCGGAAGCCCCTGCAGAAGGAGGAGGGTCTCCGGCCAGGGCCGACCTCCGGTAGTAACGGCCACTGCTTTTTCTTTCCCTCTCCCAGGCCGCGCTGAGGACGTGGTTGCCCGTCCCTCCCTTGGGGATGCCGTCGACTGCACCCGCCTCGCCTGTGCCTGGCCTGGCTCGCCTCGTGGCGTGGGGGCGAAAAGGGACAGGCGGCGGAGCGCTTACCGGCCGTGGACAGCAGCTGCCCTAAGGGAAGCTGGAATGGCCAGAGAAAGGTGAAGAAGAAGAAGAAGATGATGGAAGGCTCTCCGGCCGGCAGCTGCCTCCCGCTGCAGGCAAGAGAGCGCCTGCCTCGCCGGGTGAGGAAAGATCCCTCGTTGCGCTCCGCGGCAGGTCAGGCTGCCGACGGGCACCGCAGGGTCGCCACGCGTAATCCAAAGCACGGTGCGGCCGCGTACCGAGGGAGGCAGGGAGGCAGGCTACTCATCTAGGCAGACTCGTCTCCTCGGAGCTGTAAGACACCCGTGTATTCTCTTAGGCGGAGGACAGCCGAGCGACCGGAGTGACAGCAAAGGAAAGGCGGAGAGCGGGAGAAAGAAGCGTCTGCGCTGGCAAGCTCTCCCGGCAGCGCCGAGAGCCAGAGCTGCGGTGAGTCCTGGGCCCGCGGGGCCCCATCGCCTCTCCTCTGCGTCGCGGGCCCTCCTCTGCCCCCCTCGCTTTCCCACCCCGCTGTGGGGTTTTTTGGTTTGCTTTCTGCTCCCCGCTATGTTCTTTTTCCATCTCGCTCTGACGGGCTGCCTGTCCCCACCTTTTTTAGGTCCTCGCTCTCTCTGCCCCGTAGCCCGTGGCTATTGTTTCCTTCTCTCTCTCCCTGTCTCTCTGTCCGGCCCCCAGCCACTGTTTCTGCATTCCTCCCCCTCGGTCCTGTAGCCTGTCGGTATTTCTGCCATCTCTGGCTCTCTCTGTGCGGCTCCTCGTTCCTGTTGTTCGAGGTCTTCCTTCTCGGCTCCGTAGCGAGTCGTCGTGAGTCTCTCTCTTTCTCCGTCCCTCTTGAGCCTCTTCCCTGCCCCTCGTTTTGAAGGCCCGCCTCTCTGTCCCGGCACCCGTCGCTATGGTTCCTTTTTTCGGTCTGGCTCCGTCTCGCTCCCCGTCCCTGTTTTTCTAAAGTCTCCCCTCTCTGCCTCCTAGCCCGTCGGTACCTTTTTCTTTCCCCGTCGCGGTTCGTCTGGCTCCCTGTCCCTCTTTCTTTCTTCCTTCCTTCCTTCCTCCCTGTCTGCCCCGCAGCCCGTCCCTTCGTTCCTTTCTCCTTCCCTCTCTGTCCCTCTCCCGGTCCCCGGCATTAAACTCTGCTTCTCTGCCCGGTAGCTCGCCACCGTCTTACCTTTCCCCGTCTCTCTCTCTGTCCAGCTCCCTCTCTCGAATCTTCAATTCCTCCCTGTCGCTGCAGAAGCCTGTCGGGACTTTTTCCCCTGCCCGGCTTGCCTCTCCCTGTCTCGCGATTCCTCCCTCTCTGCCCTCTTAGCCGCGACCGTTTTTATATTCTCCGTCTCTCCCTCGGTCCGCCTCGAGATCCCGATTGTTTTTTAAAGCGACCGAATCGTCGAGGTTGGCAGAGACCTTTACGATTATCGGGTGGAACCGCGAACCTGGCGCTGGCAAGTCCCCCTCTGCCCCGCAGCCCGTCCCTTCCCTTCCGACGGCCTCTTTCTCCACCTCCCTCTGTCCGGCTCCCGGCCCCTCTTTTCCACTTCCGCCCTCTGTACCCTGTGGCTTTCCCCCTCTTCTTTCTCTCTCTGTCTCTGTTTGAGGAGGAGCAGCTGCCGCCCCAGCGTTCGCACCCCGTTCACGGTGTCGCGCGCACGCTTCTTCTCGGGCGCGCTTCCTCCTCCTCCTCCTCCTTCGGGCTCGACCCGAGGCTTCCGGCAGCAGTCTCCGGGTGTCGGATTTTGTAAAATAATTAACGTAACTGAAAGGTGCAGCAGCGGGATCGGCCCGGGCGGGGCGCCTCCAAAGAGAGGGACCCCGAACAAAGAAATCCCGGGGCCGTTCCACGCTTGGGTCCCGGACACCCGCCCCTCGCGCGCTGTCCGCGCGTCCCTTAGTCCCGCGGTGACTTTTGGTCTGGGGTCTTCTACCGTCGTCTCGGATTCTTCTTCTGTATAGCTGTGGGCGGTGCGTTATTCCACAGGTGCTGCTGCGCCGATGCTCCGTACGTTCGCAGTAACGGGTAGAGCGGAAGGCTCCGTGGCCAGGGAAGAGCGGCACGGACACGTTCCTGCTCGCTCCGTTGCACCGGAATTTCGACGGCTGGGTTCGGCCGCTAAATTGATGGCGCTACCGGAAGAAATTTCAGAAAAGTGAGTACTGTGCTTGTCTTTAATCTTTTAAAGTAATTTTTCTACGGGCGCCCGGTCCGTGGCTTAGATATTTGGTTTGCGGCGAAACAGACCCGGAACGTGGCTCCAAGTAGCGTTCCGATTCGCTGAAATTCCCCGTAGTCAGAGAGCAAGAATGGTGAATGTTGCTTGGCGGTTTGAAATCTCAGGCTTTCTCTGAAAGCTGACCTGCCAGAATGAGCCGAAAGCAGGCCGAACGCCAATAGGGATGCCGCAGAAAAGGTCCTCTTCTTGACAGGAGAAGAGCTTGGCGAAACGTCAGCGCCGTTTCCCGTAGGGCCTCCGACGTACCGGTTCGGCAAGCGTGGGCTTTGTGCGATTCCCTCGGGGACGATGGCGAACAAACCTTGTACGGCAGAGAGCATCTTAGCTTACTTTCCATCTCCTGCTCGGTTACTTGCAGAATATTTAATTTGGCGTCGCACGGACCCAGAGGGACGGGTCCCCAACTCATGCTGGTAGGGCAACCCCAGTACCAGCCGGTAAAATCGGAAAAGAGTGCGACGTTTTGAAACGTTTGCCTTGCGAGGAGAAGGGCCGTCTCTCGTTAGGCAACTGAATTCTGCGACCGATTTCCACGCCTCACGCGCGTGCGTGCGCGCACACGCGCCCCCCCACCCCCCCCCCCCCAACAGGCAGGCTTTGAAGGAGGCAGTCCCTAAGGCAACGCGATCTAAAACGTGGAAGTTTTTTTTTCTATTTTTAATAGTTTCTTACGGATAGGAGGCTCGTGTGAGCGTTTAGCCTGTCCTGTCCTTAATTCTGAACCCACTGGCTGGTGCAGAAGGACGGTCGTGTGACAAAAACAGCATGAAATTTGTCCCTGTGCCGGCTGCGTCCCGTGGTAAAGGAGTACATCTGTTATTCCTGCGTGAAAGATGTTTGATGAGCGTACCGCATCGTCAGAGCTGCTCTTGGTCTGCCTGCAAGCCGTGGGTTATGATTTAGAAATACGTTCGCCTACCGTTCCTTAACTGTGTGGTTTTGGTTTTTATTTTTTCAAAGAAAGGGTGGCTTTTTCGTCGATCTCTTTGTGAGAGTATCAAATCAGGCGGCGGTAAATACGTAGAAGCAACTAGGCGTACTACGGCGTGTACCGGACAGCGTTGGCGTGCCGCTCTGCTAGCAGCGGAGAGCCAGATGAGGATGCCCGTGGTAAGTACTCGTTCTGCCTCCGGCTGAACGGAAAGATTCTCATGTTGAGGGTTCCTGGGCTTGTCTGTGTGATTAGCATTACTTTTTTTTTTTTTTTTTTTTTTTTAATATGAAACAGGGTCAGATAATTGTTGATGAGTGGGACTTTGCGTACTCCTTTAGGTAGTTTTTCGTACTGAACCTTAGATCGGTTACAAAACTTAATCTTTGTGCAGTTTACACGTTTTGTAGCAACTACAAAGACATTTATCCTGTAGGTAAGCTGAAAATAAAAATGCGGTTTCTCACCTGATTTTTCTTTCGGAGGAACGCTCGCCCCCAGCGGCTGGTTTTTTTTGCTAGTGTTGTCGGGGGGAAGGAACGGCGGCGCTTGCCTGGTTTCTTCCCCTAGCCAGGGACCTGAAACTTTGTTTTCCTCAGCTGTTTCACTAGAAATTTACAAGTGTCGGTGGTCAACAGTGGCAGAGAATTGGGTGGCGTTTTCAATTTCAAAGGGAAGGAACGTGTTGATGTTAATTCTGTTACCAAAAGCGAAGTACCAGCTGCTTCCTCTTTCTAGATCTTCTCTCCTTTCGCCGTCCTCCCCGAGGGGTAACGTGGCCACGCCGTATACCTTTTCTGCTCTGGTACCGTTCGTTTGATACGCAGGAGCGCTGTGAAATAAATAGAAGGGCTACGGACAGACATCTGCCATCGTTGCGGCTGCCTTAAATCGTGTATTTGTCCCTTTAGCCCGTCATTTCCTTTCCGCTCAGTTGAGTTACGTGCAGCGTTAGGTTCCAGTCGAGAGCGGTGCCGCCGAACAACGCTCTGGGAGCGTGCGCGGAGGAGGGCGACCGAGATGGCGAGAGGTCTCCGAGGCAAGACTTAGGGGGAGCGGCTGAGGTCACTTGGTTTGTTCAGCTTGGAGAAGGGAAGGCCGAGGGGTGACCTCATCGCAGTCTACACCTTCCTCGAGGGGGACGGCGGAGGGGGAGGCGCTGACCTCCGCTCTCTCCGGTGACCGGCACTAGGACCCGAGGAAACGGGACGAAGCTGCGTCAGGGCAAGTTCAGACCGGACGTTGGGAAAAGGCTTTTCACTGAGAGGGCGGTCGGTCAGTCACGGAACAGGCTCCCCAGGGAAGCGGTCGCAGCCACCGAGCCTGTCAGGAGTTCAAGGAGCGTCTGAACGATGCTCTTAGTCGCACGGTTTAGTTTTAGGTAGTCCCGCGTGGAGCGGGGGCTTGGTCTCGGTGATCCGTATGGGTCCCTTCCAACTTGAGATACTCTATGATTCTGTGAAATCTTCTGGGTTAGAAACGACCTTATTGTAATAGAGAATTCGCTGAACGTGGCTTTGTGCAAGGACTGTCGTCTTAGAATATCTTTTTTTTTTTTTCTTCCCCCCCCCCCCCCCCAGATATGAGAAAAGCTCTGTCCAGAGATATGGAGACGAAATCAGTTGTACCTCACCCTGTGACACCGGAAGACATTGAGTAACTGTAAGCTGTGATGCTCAGTGAAATTACTAAGAGCGTTAAGTTTCCCGTGCCTTTGCTTTCACTCTCCCATTCTCTTGTCTTGCGGCACGTCGCATTTTTTGAGGCCGTGGAAGCGACACCGGGAGCGATGGGTTGTCAGAACCAGGTCCTCCTGCCCGTCGCTGGTTTTGCTTACCTTCGCCGTCTCTGTGTACCAGCCTGCGTCTCTCTCTCTCTCTGCTCAATCCCTGTCCTCTCTTCTCTGTTCTGCTTTGTTTCGCTGCGTATGTCCCGTTCCCTGTCCCACCTTTATCCTTCCTTCCTTCTTCCTCGCCTTTTTCTTTGTCCTTTTGTCCTGCTCCCCGACCCTGTTTCTCGCTCCATCTGACCGTCCTTTTCCTGGCACCTTGGTGTCTCTGCTCCTTGCCCCCGTCTTTCTCTCCCCTCTGCCCAGTCCTCGTCTCCCTCTTTTGTCTCTCTGTCCCTCTGTCCTCCTTCTGCCTCTGCCCCTCTGTCCTGCTCCCTGCCCCTCTTGTTCTCACTCTGCCCCAGCGTCCCGCTCCCCGGTCCTCTTTCCCTCTGTTGCTCTCTCCTTTTATCTCTCCTTCTCCCTGCTCCCCAGCCCGGTTCTCTCACGCTCCCGCTTCCTTTTTTTATTCTCTGTTGCTCTGTCCTGCTCCCCGTGCCGCTGTCCCTCGCCGTACCTCTCGGTCCGGCTCCCTGCCCTTATTCTCTTTTCCTCCCTCGCCGTGGCGCTGCCCGCCCAGGGTCGTTTCTGCCTCTCTGTCCCGCTCCCCGTCCTGGTTTGTCGGTCGCCGTCCCGCTGCCTCTCTTCCTGCCGCTTCTTCCTCCCTCTCTGTCAGGCTCCCTGTCCCCGTCCTTCACTCGCCGTCCCTTTCCTTGCCTCGTGCTTTCTCGCTCGCCGCCGCCGCCCCCCCCATCCAGCTGGCTGCCCCTTTTCTCCTCTCTTCTAGCGTCCTGCAGCTGGCTCCTCGGTTTTGGCGGCAGCCTGCACATAGCAGCCCAGCTCTCCAGCAGCCTGACGGACCGACCGTGTGTCTGTTCCACGCCGGACTGGCGAGCGTGGCTCCGGGTAGGACAGCCGAGGTGCCCCAGGGCCGGGCCCCGAGCCCCGGTGCGGAGTCTCTCCCGGAACCGGCTCTGTGTGTGACTGAATAAACGCTTGCGGTCTCTTTTGCCGTGCCGGCTGCGTTGGCGCTTCCTTTGCGGGGGGGGGGGGGGGGGGGGGGGCCGTGATGGAGGGCAGGGGAGGAGGTGTGTGTGGGGGTATTAACGTATTCAACAAGGTCACATTGCTCGCATCCTCGGGATCCAAAAGTGATGCTTCTTGGCTCCGCCCCTGACCCATGCCAAACTCCGCCCCCCCCCGCAAACTCCGCCCCCCCGCAAACTCCGCCCCTCACGCACACCAAGCCCCGCCCCTCATGGAAACTCCGCCCCCGGCGCAAACTCCGCCCTGATGCAAGCCAAGCCCCGCCCCTCAGGCAAACTCCGCCCTGATGCACGCCAAGCCCCCCTCACGCAAACTCCGCCCCCACACAAACTCCGACCCTGGCGCACGCCAAGCCCCGCCCCAATGCAAACTCCGCCCCTCACGCAAACTCCGCCCTGATGCACGCCAAGCCCCCCTCACGCAAACTCCGCCCCTCACGCAAACTCCGCCCCGATGCAAGCCAAGCCCCGCCCCTCACGCAAACTCCGCCCCCACGCAAACTCCGCCCCGACGCAAGCCAAGCCCCGCCCCTCACGCAAACTCCGCCCCGACGCAAACTCCGCCCCTCACGCAAACTCCGCCCCGACGCACGCCAAGCCCCGCCCCGATGCAAACTCCGCCCCTCACGCAAACTCCGCCCCTCACGCAAACCCCGCCCCTCACGCAAACTCCGCCCCCGACGCACGCCAAGCCCCGCCCCTCACGCAAACTCCGCCCCGACGCACGCCAAGCCCCGCCCCTCACGCAAACTCCGCCCCTCACGCAAACTCCGCCCCCGACGCACGCCAAGCCCCGCCCCTCACGCAAACTCCGCCCCCGACGCAAGCCAAGCCCCGCCCCTCACGCAAACTCCGCCCCTCACGCAAACTCCGCCCCGACGCAGCCAAGCCCGCCCCCGACGCAAACTCCGCCCCTCACGCAAACCCCGCCCCTCACGCAAACTCCGCCCCGGCGCAAACTCCGCCCCGACGCAAGCCAAGCCCCGCCCCTCACGCAAACTCCGCCCCCGACGCAAACTCCGCCCCTCACGCAAACTCCGCCCCCGACGCACGCCAACCCCGCCCCCGACGCAAACTCCGCCCCTCACGCAAACTCCGCCCCTCACGCAAACTCCGCCTCACGCAAACCCCGCCCCTCACGCAAACTCCGCCCCCGACGCAAACCCCGCCCCTCACGCAAACTCCGCCCCCGACGCACGCCAAGCCCCGCCCCTCACGCAAACTCCGCCCCCGACGCAAACTCCGCCCCCGACGCACGCCAAGCCCCGCCCCTCACGCAAACTCCGCCCCCGACGCATGCCAAGCCCCGCCCCTCACGCAAACTCCGCCCCCGACGCAAACTCCGCCCGCGACGCACGCCAAGCCCCGCCCCTCACGCAAACTCCGCCCCCGACGCACGCCAAGCCCCGCCCCTCACGCATCGCACAGCGCATGCTCGCTCGGTGCTGCCGCCTAGTGACCAAATTTCGGTACTGCAGCGGCAGCGCCGCGCATGCGCAGTGCAGCGCCACGCCCCCTCCCCGGAACCGGCTGCCGGCAGCCGGTGTGCAGGGGCTGCTGTGAGCCGAGGGAGGAGCGGAGGCGTCGCCGGGCTGCGGCTGCACGGAGGGAGAAGGTGAGCGGGGCAGCGGGACGGACCGGCGGGTCCCGGGGAAAGCCCCGAGGAGGGCGGCGGCAGCGGTGCCGCCTCCGAGGAGAGGCGGGGGGGCGGGGGGGCGGCGGGGTCCGTGTCACAGAGGGGAGGGGGGCTGCCCGGAGCCGGGCGGCGGGGGGGGGGGGTGCGCGCCGTGTCGGAACCGGGCGGGGAGACCGTCCGGAGCCGCGCGGCGGGGGCTGCCCGGAGCCGGCGGGCGTCCGCGCCTTTCGGAGGTGGCTGAGGGGAGGCGGGGGCGGGGGGGGGGGGGGCGCCAGCCCGGAGCCGCGCTGCGGAGCTCGGGGCTGCCGTCGCGGCTCGGCGGGGCTTTCGGGTGAGTCGGCTTTGGGGTGAGGGCACGGGACGGTGTCCCCGCAGGGTCAGGAAGCGTGGAAGGCTGCCTCCCGCGGCACGCCGGCAGTTGCAGTCTTGGGGCACGCGGCTGCTGGTCGGCCATATTGGCTCCCCGGAGCACGCCGGGAAGTGTAGTCTTACGGCACTCTAATGGCTGCCACGCGGCGCTTGCCAGTGCGTGCCGGGAGGCGTCGTTTTCGCGGACGTGGCTGCCGGACAGCCCGACTTGCTCTCGCAGGAGCGCGAGGTTGGGGTTTTTTTGCCGGTTTCGAGTGGTTTTCTGCAGGCTTCCAGCCGCTCCCGAGCAGCGGTGCGGCCGTGCTACGAGAGCGCGCGCGCGCGCGAGGCGTTGCCCGGTGTCCCGAGACGAGCGCTACCGGTCGGACTCTCCGGAAGCCTGTCCGGCAGCCCCAGGCCGCCCCCGAGCCCTGGCGTGAAGGCGGCAAGCTGGCCCTCGCCTGTGCCGCTTTCTTCCTGAACAGGGGTGCTGGCGGCGGCGGCAGCGGCAGCAGCGCGGGGAAAGAGCGGCGTCTCCGGAAGCCCCTGCAGAAGGAGGAGGGTCTCCGGCCAGGGCCGACCTCCGGTAGTAACGGCCACTGCTTTTTCTTTCCCTCTCCCAGGCCGCGCTGAGGACGTGGTTGCCCGTCCCTCCCTTGGGGATGCCGTCGACTGCACCCGCCTCGCCTGTGCCTGGCCTGGCTCGCCTCGTGGCGTGGGGGCGAAAAGGGACAGGCGGCGGAGCGCTTACCGGCCGTGGACAGCAGCTGCCCTAAGGGAAGCTGGAATGGCCAGAGAAAGGTGAAGAAGAAGAAGAAGAAGAAGAGATGGAAGGCTCTCCGGCCGGCAGCTGCCTCCCGCTGCAGGCAAGAGAGCGCCTGCCTCGCCGGGTGAGGAAAGATCCCTCGTTGCGCTCCGCGGCAGGTCAGGCTGCCGACGGGCACCGCAGGGTCGCCACGCGTAATCCAAAGCACGGTGCGGCCGCGTACCGAGGGAGGCAGGGAGGCAGGCTACTCATCTAGGCAGACTCGTCTCCTCGGAGCTGTAAGACACCCGTGTATTCTCTTAGGCGGAGGACAGCCGAGCGACCGGAGCGACAGCAAAGGAAAGGCGGAGAGCGGGAGAAAGAAGCGTCTGCGCTGGCAAGCTCTCCCGGCAGCGCCGAGAGCCAGAGCTGCGGTGAGTCCTGGGCCCGCGGGGCCCCATCGCCTCTCCTCTGCGTCGCGGGCCCTCCTCTGCCCCCCTCGCTTTCCCACCCCGCTGTGGGGTTTTTTGGTTTGCTTTCTGCTCCCCGCTATGTTCTTTTTCCATCTCGCTCTGACGGGCTGCCTGTCCCCACCTTTTTTAGGTCCTCGCTCTCTCTGCCCCGTAGCCCGTGGCTATTGTTTCCTTCTCTCTCTCCCTGTCTCTCTGTCCGGCCCCCAGCCACTGTTTCTGCATTCCTCCCCCTCGGTCCTGTAGCCTGTCGGTATTTCTGCCATCTCTGGCTCTCTCTGTGCGGCTCCTCGTTCCTGTTGTTCGAGGTCTTCCTTCTCGGCTCCGTAGCGAGTCGTCGTGAGTCTCTCTCTTTCTCCGTCCCTCTTGAGCCTCTTCCCTGCCCCTCGTTTTGAAGGCCCGCCTCTCTGTCCCGGCACCCGTCGCTATGGTTCCTTTTTTCGGTCTGGCTCCGTCTCGCTCCCCGTCCCTGTTTTTCTAAAGTCTCCCCTCTCTGCCTCCTAGCCCGTCGGTACCTTTTTCTTTCCCCGTCGCGGTTCGTCTGGCTCCCTGTCCCTCTTTCTTTCTTCCTTCCTTCCTTCCTCCCTGTCTGCCCCGCAGCCCGTCCCTTCGTTCCTTTCTCCTTCCCTCTCTGTCCCTCTCCCGGTCCCCGGCATTAAACTCTGCTTCTCTGCCCGGTAGCTCGCCACCGTCTTACCTTTCCCCGTCTCTCTCTCTGTCCAGCTCCCTCTCTCGAATCTTCAATTCCTCCCTGTCGCTGCAGAAGCCTGTCGGGACTTTTTCCCCTGCCCGGCTTGCCTCTCCCTGTCTCGCGATTCCTCCCTCTCTGCCCTCTTAGCCGCGACCGTTTTTATATTCTCCGTCTCTCCCTCGGTCCGCCTCGAGATCCCGATTGTTTTTTAAAGCGACCGAATCGTCGAGGTTGGCAGAGACCTTTACGATTATCGGGTGGAACCGCGAACCTGGCGCTGGCAAGTCCCCCTCTGCCCCGCAGCCCGTCCCTTCCCTTCCGACGGCCTCTTTCTCCACCTCCCTCTGTCCGGCTCCCGGCCCCTCTTTTCCACTTCCGCCCTCTGTACCCTGTGGCTTTCCCCCTCTTCTTTCTCTCTCTGTCTCTGTTTGAGGAGGAGCAGCTGCCGCCCCAGCGTTCGCACCCCGTTCACGGTGTCGCGCGCACGCTTCTTCTCGGGCGCGCTTCCTCCTCCTCCTCCTCCTTCGGGCTCGACCCGAGGCTTCCGGCAGCAGTCTCCGGGTGTCGGATTTTGTAAAATAATTAACGTAACTGAAAGGTGCAGCAGCGGGATCGGCCCGGGCGGGGCGCCTCCAAAGAGAGGGACCCCGAACAAAGAAATCCCGGGGCCGTTCCACGCTTGGGTCCCGGACACCCGCCCCTCGCGCGCTGTCCGCGCGTCCCTTAGTCCCGCGGTGACTTTTGGTCTGGGGTCTTCTACCGTCGTCTCGGATTCTTCTTCTGTATAGCTGTGGGCGGTGCGTTATTCCACAGGTGCTGCTGCGCCGATGCTCCGTACGTTCGCAGTAACGGGTAGAGCGGAAGGCTCCGTGGCCAGGGAAGAGCGGCACGGACACGTTCCTGCTCGCTCCGTTGCACCGGAATTTCGACGGCTGGGTTCGGCCGCTAAATTGATGGCGCTACCGGAAGAAATTTCAGAAAAGTGAGTACTGTGCTTGTCTTTAATCTTTTAAAGTAATTTTTCTACGGGCGCCCGGTCCGTGGCTTAGATATTTGGTTTGCGGCGAAACAGACCCGGAACGTGGCTCCAAGTAGCGTTCCGATTCGCTGAAATTCCCCGTAGTCAGAGAGCAAGAATGGTGAATGTTGCTTGGCGGTTTGAAATCTCAGGCTTTCTCTGAAAGCTGACCTGCCAGAATGAGCCGAAAGCAGGCCGAACGCCAATAGGGATGCCGCAGAAAAGGTCCTCTTCTTGACAGGAGAAGAGCTTGGCGAAACGTCAGCGCCGTTTCCCGTAGGGCCTCCGACGTACCGGTTCGGCAAGCGTGGGCTTTGTGCGATTCCCTCGGGGACGATGGCGAACAAACCTTGTACGGCAGAGAGCATCTTAGCTTACTTTCCATCTCCTGCTCGGTTACTTGCAGAATATTTAATTTGGCGTCGCACGGACCCAGAGGGACGGGTCCCCAACTCATGCTGGTAGGGCAACCCCAGTACCAGCCGGTAAAATCGGAAAAGAGTACGACGTTTTGAAACGTTTGCCTTGCGAGGAGAAGGGCCGTCTCTCGTTAGGCAACTGAATTCTGCGACCGATTTCCACGCCTCACGCGCGTGCGTGCGCGCACACGCGCCCCCCCCCACCCCCCCCCCCCCAACAGGCAGGCTTTGAAGGAGGCAGTCCCTAAGGCAACGCGATCTAAAACGTGGAAGTTTTTTTTTCTATTTTTAATAGTTTCTTACGGATAGGAGGCTCGTGTGAGCGTTTAGCCTGTCCTGTCCTTAATTCTGAACCCACTGGCTGGTGCAGAAGGACGGTCGTGTGACAAAAACAGCATGAAATTTGTCCCTGTGCCGGCTGCGTCCCGTGGTAAAGGAGTACATCTGTTATTCCTGCGTGAAAGATGTTTGATGAGCGTACCGCATCGTCAGAGCTGCTCTTGGTCTGCCTGCAAGCCGTGGGTTATGATTTAGAAATACGTTCGCCTACCGTTCCTTAACTGTGTGGTTTTGGTTTTTATTTTTTCAAAGAAAGGGTGGCTTTTTCGTCGATCTCTTTGTGAGAGTATCAAATCAGGCGGCGGTAAATACGTAGAAGCAACTAGGCGTACTACGGCGTGTACCGGACAGCGTTGGCGTGCCGCTCTGCTAGCAGCGGAGAGCCAGATGAGGATGCCCGTGGTAAGTACTCGTTCTGCCTCCGGCTGAACGGAAAGATTCTCATGTTGAGGGTTCCTGGGCTTGTCTGTGTGATTAGCATTACTTTTTTTTTTTTTTTTTTTTTTAATATGAAACAGGGTCAGATAATTGTTGATGAGTGGGACTTTGCGTACTCCTTTAGGTAGTTTTTCGTACTGAACCTTAGATCGGTTACAAAACTTAATCTTTGTGCAGTTTACACGTTTTGTAGCAACTACAAAGACATTTATCCTGTAGGTAAGCTGAAAATAAAAATGCGGTTTCTCACCTGATTTTTCTTTCGGAGGAACGCTCGCCCCCAGCGGCTGGTTTTTTTTGCTAGTGTTGTCGGGGGGAAGGAACGGCGGCGCTTGCCTGGTTTCTTCCCCTAGCCAGGGACCTGAAACTTTGTTTTCCTCAGCTGTTTCACTAGAAATTTACAAGTGTCGGTGGTCAACAGTGGCAGAGAATTGGGTGGCGTTTTCAATTTCAAAGGGAAGGAACGTGTTGATGTTAATTCTGTTACCAAAAGCGAAGTACCAGCTGCTTCCTCTTTCTAGATCTTCTCTCCTTTCGCCGTCCTCCCCGAGGGGTAACGTGGCCACGCCGTATACCTTTTCTGCTCTGGTACCGTTCGTTTGATACGCAGGAGCGCTGTGAAATAAATAGAAGGGCTACGGACAGACATCTGCCATCGTTGCGGCTGCCTTAAATCGTGTATTTGTCCCTTTAGCCCGTCATTTCCTTTCCGCTCAGTTGAGTTACGTGCAGCGTTAGGTTCCAGTCGAGAGCGGTGCCGCCGAACAACGCTCTGGAGCGTGCGCGGAGGAGGGCGACCGAGATGGCGAGAGGTCTCCGAGGCAAGACTTAGGGGGAGCGGCTGAGGTCACTTGGTTTGTTCAGCTTGGAGAAGGGAAGGCCGAGGGGTGACCTCATCGCAGTCTACACCTTCCTCGAGGGGGACGGCGGAGGGGGAGGCGCTGACCTCCGCTCTCTCCGGTGACCGGCACTAGGACCCGAGGAAACGGGACGAAGCTGCGTCAGGGCAAGTTCAGACCGGACGTTGGGAAAAGGCTTTTCACTGAGAGGGCGGTCGGTCAGTCACGGAACAGGCTCCCCAGGGAAGCGGTCGCAGCCACCGAGCCTGTCAGGAGTTCAAGGAGCGTCTGAACGATGCTCTTAGTCGCACGGTTTAGTTTTAGGTAGTCCCGCGTGGAGCGGGGGCTTGGTCTCGGTGATCCGTATGGGTCCCTTCCAACTTGAGATACTCTATGATTCTGTGAAATCTTCTGGGTTAGAAACGACCTTATTGTAATAGAGAATTCGCTGAACGTGGCTTTGTGCAAGGACTGTCGTCTTAGAATATCTTTTTTTTTTTTCTTCCCCCCCCCCCCAGATATGAGAAAAGCTCTGTCCAGAGATATGGAGACGAAATCAGTTGTACCTCACCCTGTGACACCGGAAGACATTGAGTAACTGTAAGCTGTGATGCTCAGTGAAATTACTAAGAGCGTTAAGTTTCCCGTGCCTTTGCTTTCACTCTCCCATTCTCTTGTCTTGCGGCACGTCGCATTTTTTGAGGCCGTGGAAGCGACACCGGGAGCGATGGGTTGTCAGAACCAGGTCCTCCTGCCTGTCGCTGGTTTTGCTTACCTTCGCCGTCTCTGTGTACCAGCCTGCATCTCTCTCTCTGTTCCTCAATCCCTGTCCTCTCTTCTCTGTTCTGCTTTGTTTCGCTGCGTATGTCCCGTTCCCTGTCCCACCTTTATCCTTCCTTCCTTCTTCCTCGCCTTTTTCTTTGTCCTTTTGTCCTGCTCCCCGACCCTGTTTCTCGCTCCATCTGACCGTCCTTTTCCTGGCACCTTTGTGTCTCTGCTCCTTGCCCCCGTCTTTCTCTCCCCTCTGCCCAGTCCTCGTCTCCCTCTTTTGTCTCTCTGTCCCTCTGTCCTCCTTCTGCCTCTGCCCCTCTGTCCTGCTCCCTGCCCCTCTTGTTCTCACTCTGCCCCAGCGTCCCGCTCCCCGGTCCTCTTTCCCTCTGTTGCTCTCTCCTTTTATCTCTCCTTCTCCCTGCTCCCCAGCCCGGTTCTCTCACGCTCCCGCTTCCTTTTTTTATTCTCTGTTGCTCTGTCCTGCTCCCCGTGCCGCTGTCCCTCGCCGTACCTCTCGGTCCGGCTCCCTGCCCTTATTCTCTTTTCCTCCCTCGCCGTGGCGCTGCCCGCCCAGGGTCGTTTCTGCCTCTCTGTCCCGCTCCCCGTCCTGGTTTGTCGGTCGCCGTCCCGCTGCCTCTCTTCCTGCCGCTTCTTCCTCCCTCTCTGTCAGGCTCCCTGTCCCCGTCCTTCACTCGCCGTCCCTTTCCTTGCCTCGTGCTTTCTCGCTCGCCGCCGCCGCCCCCCCCATCCAGCTGGCTGCCCCTTTTCTCCTCTCTTCTAGCGTCCTGCAGCTGGCTCCTCGGTTTTGGCGGCAGCCTGCACATAGCAGCCCAGCTCTCCAGCAGCCTGACGGACCGACCGTGTGTCTGTTCCACGCCGGACTGGCGAGCGTGGCTCTGGGTAGGACAGCCGAGGTGCCCCAGGGCCGGGCCCCGAGCCCCGGTGCGGAGTCTCTCCCGGAACCGGCTCTGTGTGTGACTGAATAAACGCTTGCGGTCTCTTTTGCCGTGCCGGCTGCGTTGGCGCTTCCTTTGCGGGGGGGGCGAGGGGCCGTGATGGAGGGCAGGGGAGGAGGTGTGTGTGGGGGTATTAACGTATTCAACAAGGTCACATTGCTCGCATCCTCGGGATCCAAAAGTGATGCTTCTTGGCTCCGCCCCTGACCCATGCCAAACTCCGCCCCCCCCCCGCAAACTCCGGCCCCCCACGCAAACTCCGCCCCTCACGCATGCCAAGCCCCGCCCCTCACGCAAACTCCGCCCTGACGCACGCCAAGCCCCCCTCACGCAAACTCCGCCCCTCACGCAAACTCCGCCCCTGCACGCCAAGCCCCGCCCACGCAAACTCCGCCCCCACACAAACTCCGCCCCGTGCACGCCAAGCCCCGCCCCTCATGCAAACTCCGCCCCTCACCAAACCCCGCCCTCACCAAACTCCCGCCCCGGCAAACTCCCCCCCCCGCAAGCCAAGCCCCGCCCCTCACGCAAACTCCGCCCCGATGCATGCCAAACTCCGCCCCTCACGAAACTCCGCCCCTCACGCAAACTCCGCCCCGACGCAGCCAAGCCCCGCCCCCACGCAAACTCCGCCCCTCACGCAAACTCCGCCCCGACACGCCAACCCCGCCCCTCACGCAAACTCCGCCCCCGACGCACGCCAAACCCCGCCCCTCACGCAAACTCCGCCCCTCACGCAAACTCCGCCCCCGATGCACGCCAAGCCCCGCCCCTCACGCAAACTCCGCCCCTCACGCAAACTCCGCCCCCGACGCACGCCAAGCCCCGCCCCTGACGCAAACTCCGCCCCGATGCAAGCAAGCCCCGCCCCGACGCAAACTCCGCCCCTCACGCAAACTCCGCCCCCGACGCACGCCAACCCCGCCCCTCACGCAAACTCCGCCCCCGACGCACGCCAAGCCCCGCCCCTCACGCAAACTCCGCCCCCGACGCAAACTCCGCCCCCGACGCCCGCCAAGCCCCGCCCCGACGCAAACTCCGCCCCTCACGCAAACTCCGCCCCTGACGCAAGCCAAGCCCCGCCCCTCACACAAACTCCGCCCCGGCGCAAACTCCGCCCTGATGCAAGCCAAGCCCCGCCCCCGACGCAAACTCCGCCCCTCACGCAAACTCCGCCCCTCACGCAAACTCCGCCCCCGACGCACGCCAAACCCCGCCCCTCACGCAAACTCCGCCCCTCACGCAAACTCCGCCCCCGACGCACGCCAAGCCCCCCCCCTCACGCAAACTCCGCCCCGACGCAAACTCCGCCCCTCACGCAAACTCCGCCCCGACCACGCCAAGCCCCGCCCCTCACGCAAACTCCGCCCCCGACGCAAACTCCGCCCCGACGCACGCCAAGCCCCGCCCCTCACGCAAACTCCGCCCCCGACGCACGCCAAGCCCCGCCCCTCACGCAAACTCCGCCCCCGACGCACGCCAAGCCCCGCCCCTCACGCAAACTCCGCCCCCACGCAAACTCCGCCCCGACGCACGCCAAGCCCCGCCCCTCACGCAAACTCCGCCCCCGACGCACGCCAAGCCCCGCCCCTCACGCATCGCACAGCGCATGCTCGCTCGGTGCTGCCGCCTACGACCAAATTTCGGTACTGCAGCGGCAGCGCCGCGCATGCGCAGTGCAGCGCCACGCCCCCTCCCCGGAACCGGCTGCCGGCAGCCGGTGTGCAGGGGCTGCTGTGAGCCGAGGGAGGAGCGGAGGCGTCGCCGGGCTGCGGCTGCACGGAGGGAGAAGGTGAGCGGGGCAGCGGGACGGACCGGCGGGTCCCGGGGAAAGCCCCGAGGAGGGCGGCGGCAGCGGTGCCGCCTCCGAGGAGGGGCGGGGGGGCGGCGGGGTCCGTGTCACAGAGGGGAGGGGGGCTGCCCGGAGCCGTGCGGCGGGTGGGGGGGGTGCGCGCCGTGTCGGAACCGGGCGGGGAGACCGTCCGGAGCCGCGCGGCGGGGGCTGCCCGGAGCCGGCGGGCGTCCGCGCCTTTCGGAGGTGGCTGAGGGGAGGCGGGAGGGGGGCGCCAGCCCGGAGCCGCGCTGCGGAGCTCGGGGCTGCCGTCGCGGCTCGGCGGGGCTTTCGGGTGAGTCGGCTTTGGGGTGAGGGCACGGGACGGTGTCCCCGCAGGGTCAGGAAGCGTGGAAGGCTGCCTCCCGCGGCACGCCGGAGTTGCAGTCTTGGGGCACGCGGCTGCTGGTCGGCCATATTGGCTCCCCGGAGCACGCCGGGAAGTGTAGTCTTACGGCACTCTAATGGCTGCCACGCGGCGCTTGCCAGTGCGTGCCGGGAGGCGTCGTTTTCGCGGACGTGGCTGCCGGACAGCCGGACTTGCTCTCGCAGGAGCGCGAGGTTGGGGTTTTTTTGCCGGTTTCGAGTGGTTTTCTGCAGGCTTCCAGCCGCTCCCGAGCAGCGGTGCGGCCGTGCTACGAGAGCGCGCGCGCGCGCGGTGAGGCGTTGCCCGGTGTCCCGAGACGAGCGCTACCGGTCGGACTCTCCGGAAGCCTGTCCGGCAGCCCCAGGCCGCCCCCGAGCCCTGGCGTGAAGGCGGCAAGCTGGCCCTCGCCTGTGCCGCTTTCTTCCTGAACAGGGGTGCTGGCGGCGGCGGCAGCGGCAGCAGCGCGGGGAAAGAGCGGCGTCTCCGGAAGCCCCTGCAGAAGGAGGAGGGTCTCCGGCCAGGGCCGACCTCCGGTAGTAACGGCCACTGCTTTTTCTTTCCCTCTCCCAGGCCGCGCTGAGGACGTGGTTGCCCGTCCCTCCCTTGGGGATGCCGTCGACTGCACCCGCCTCGCCTGTGCCTGGCCTGGCTCGCCTCGTGGCGTGGGGGCGAAAAGGGACAGGCGGCGGAGCGCTTACCGGCCGTGGACAGGAGCTGCCCTAAGGGAAGCTGGAATGGCCAGAGAAGGTGAAGAAGAAGAAGAAGAAGAAGAAGAGATGGAAGGCTCTCCGGCCGGCAGCTGCCTCCCGCTGCAGGCAAGAGAGCGCCTGCCTCGCCGGGTGAGGAAAGATCCCTCGTTGCGCTCCGCGGCAGGTCAGGCTGCCGACGGGCACCGCAGGGTCGCCACGCGTAATCCAAAGCACGGTGCGGCCGCGTACCGAGGGAGGCAGGGAGGGAGGCAGGCTACTCATCTAGGCAGACTCGTCTCCTCGGAGCTGTAAGACACCCGTGTATTCTCTTAGGCGGAGGACAGCCGAGCGACCGGAGTGACAGCAAAGGAAAGGCGGAGAGCGGGAGAAAGAAGCGTCTGCGCTGGCAAGCTCTCCCGGCAGCGCCGAGAGCCAGAGCTGCGGTGAGTCCTGGGCCCGCGGGGCCCCATCGCCTCTCCTCTGCGTCGCGGGCCCTCCTCTGCCCCCCTCGCTTTCCCACCCCGCTGTGGGGTTTTTTGGTTTGCTTTCTGCTCCCCGCTATGTTCTTTTTCCATCTCGCTCTGACGGGCTGCCTGTCCCCACCTTTTTTAGGTCCTCGCTCTCTCTGCCCCGTAGCCCGTGGCTATTGTTTCCTTCTCTCTCTCCCTGTCTCTCTGTCCGGCCCCCAGCCACTGTTTCTGCATTCCTCCCCCTCGGTCCTGTAGCCCGTCGGTATTTCTGGCTCTCTCTGTGCGGCTCCTCGTTCCTGTTGTTCGAGGTCTTCCTTCTCGGCTCCGTAGCGAGTCGTCGTGAGTCTCTCTCTTTCTCCGTCCCTCTTGAGCCTCTTCCCTGCCCCTCGTTTTGAAGGCCCGCCTCTCTGTCCCGGCACCCGTCGCTATGGTTCCTTTTTTCGGTCTGGCTCCGTCTCGCTCCCCGTCCCTGTTTTTCTAAAGTCTCCCCTCTCTGCCTCCTAGCCCGTCGGTACCTTTTTCTTTCCCCGTCGCGGTTCGTCTGGCTCCCTGTCCCTCTTTCTTTCTCCTTCCTTCCTTCCTCCCTGTCTGCCCCGCAGCCCGTCCCTTCGTTCCTTTCTCCTTCCCTCTCTGTCCCTCTCCCGGTCCCCGGCATTAAACTCTGCTTCTCTGCCCGGTAGCTCGCCACCGTCTTACCTTTCCCCGTCTCTCTCTCTGTCCAGCTCCCTCTCTCGAATCTTCAATTCCTCCCTGTCGCTGCAGAAGCCTGTCGGGACTTTTTCCCCTGCCCGGCTTGCCTCTCCCTGTCTCGCGATTCCTCCCTCTCTGCCCTCTTAGCCGCGACCGTTTTTATATTCTCCGTCTCTCCCTCGGTCCGCCTCGAGATCCCGATTGTTTTTTAAAGCGACCGAATCGTCGAGGTTGGCAGAGACCTTTACGATTATCGGGTGGAACCGCGAACCTGGCGCTGGCAAGTCCCCCTCTGCCCCGCAGCCCGTCCCTTCCCTTCCGACGGCCTCTTTCTCCACCTCCCTCTGTCCGGCTCCCGGCCCCTCTTTTCCACTTCCGCCCTCTGTACCCTGTGGCTTTCCCCCTCTTCTTTCTCTCTCTGTCTCTGTTTGAGGAGGAGCAGCTGCCGCCCCAGCGTTCGCACCCCGTTCACGGTGTCGCGCGCACGCTTCTTCTCGGGCGCGCTTCCTCCTCCTCCTCCTCCGGGCTCGACCCGAGGCTTCCGGCAGCAGTCTCCGGGTGTCGGATTTTGTAAAATAATTAACGTAACTGAAAGGTGCAGCAGCGGGATCGGCCCGGGCGGGGCGCCTCCAAAGAGAGGGACCCCGAACAAAGAAATCCCGGGGCCGTTCCACGCTTGGGTCCCGGACACCCGCCCCTCGCGCGCTGTCCGCGCGTCCCTTAGTCCCGCGGTGACTTTTGGTCTGGGGTCTTCTACCGTCGTCTCGGATTCTTCTTCTGTATAGCTGTGGGCGGTGCGTTATTCCACAGGTGCTGCTGCGCCGATGCTCCGTACGTTCGCAGTAACGGGTAGAGCGGAAGGCTCCGTGGCCAGGGAAGAGCGGCACGGACACGTTCCTGCTCGCTCCGTTGCACCGGAATTTCGACGGCTGGGTTCGGCCGCTAAATTGATGGCGCTACCGGAAGAAATTTCAGAAAAGTGAGTACTGTGCTTGTCTTTAATCTTTTAAAGTAATTTTTCTACGGGCGCCCGGTCCGTGGCTTAGATATTTGGTTTGCGGCGAAACAGACCCGGAACGTGGCTCCAAGTAGCGTTCCGATTCGCTGAAATTCCCCGTAGTCAGAGAGCAAGAATGGTGAATGTTGCTTGGCGGTTTGAAATCTCAGGCTTTCTCTGAAAGCTGACCTGCCAGAATGAGCCGAAAGCAGGCCGAACGCCAATAGGGATGCCGCAGAAAAGGTCCTCTTCTTGACAGGAGAAGAGCTTGGCGAAACGTCAGCGCCGTTTCCCGTAGGGCCTCCGACGTACCGGTTCGGCAAGCGTGGGCTTTGTGCGATTCCCTCGGGGACGATGGCGAACAAACCTTGTACGGCAGAGAGCATCTTAGCTTACTTTCCATCTCCTGCTCGGTTACTTGCAGAATATTTAATTTGGCGTCGCACGGACCCAGAGGGACGGGTCCCCAACTCATGCTGGTAGGGCAACCCCAGTACCAGCCGGTAAAATCGGAAAAGAGTACGACGTTTTGAAACGTTTGCCTTGCGAGGAGAAGGGCCGTCTCTCGTTAGGCAACTGAATTCTGCGACCGATTTCCACGCCTCACGCGCGTGCGTGCGCGCACACGCGCCCCCCCCCCCCCCCCCCAACAGGCAGGCTTTGAAGGAGGCAGTCCCTAAGGCAACGCGATCTAAAACGTGGAAGTTTTTTTTTCTATTTTTAATAGTTTCTTACGGATAGGAGGCTCGTGTGAGCGTTTAGCCTGTCCTGTCCTTAATTCTGAACCCACTGGCTGGTGCAGAAGGACGGTCGTGTGACAAAAACAGCATGAAATTTGTCCCTGTGCCGGCTGCGTCCCGTGGTAAAGGAGTACATCTGTTATTCCTGCGTGAAAGATGTTTGATGAGCGTACCGCATCGTCAGAGCTGCTCTTGGTCTGCCTGCAAGCCGTGGGTTATGATTTAGAAATACGTTCGCCTACCGTTCCTTAACTGTGTGGTTTTGGTTTTTATTTTTTCAAAGAAAGGGTGGCTTTTTCGTCGATCTCTTTGTGAGAGTATCAAATCAGGCGGCGGTAAATACGTAGAAGCAACTAGGCGTACTACGGCGTGTACCGGACAGCGTTGGCGTGCCGCTCTGCTAGCAGCGGAGAGCCAGATGAGGATGCCCGTGGTAAGTACTCGTTCTGCCTCCGGCTGAACGGAAAGATTCTCATGTTGAGGGTTCCTGGGCTTGTCTGTGTGATTAGCATTACTTTTTTTTTTTTTTTTTTTTTTTTTTAATATGAAACAGGGTCAGATAATTGTTGATGAGTGGGACTTTGCGTACTCCTTTAGGTAGTTTTTCGTACTGAACCTTAGATCGGTTACAAAACTTAATCTTTGTGCAGTTTACACGTTTTGTAGCAACTACAAAGACATTTATCCTGTAGGTAAGCTGAAAATAAAAATGCGGTTTCTCACCTGATTTTTCTTTCGGAGGAACGCTCGCCCCCAGCGGCTGGTTTTTTTTGCTAGTGTTGTCGGGGGGAAGGAACGGCGGCGCTTGCCTGATTTCTTCCCCTAGCCAGGGACCTGAAACTTTGTTTTCCTCAGCTGTTTCACTAGAAATTTACAAGTGTCGGTGGTCAACAGTGGCAGAGAATTGGGTGGCGTTTTCAATTTCAAAGGGAAGGAACGTGTTGATGTTAATTCTGTTACCAAAAGCGAAGTACCAGCTGCTTCCTCTTTCTAGATCTTCTCTCCTTTCGCCGTCCTCCCCGAGGGGTAACGTGGCCACGCCGTATACCTTTTCTGCTCTGGTACCGTTCGTTTGATACGCAGGAGCGCTGTGAAATAAATAGAAGGGCTACGGACAGACATCTGCCATCGTTGCGGCTGCCTTAAATCGTGTATTTGTCCCTTTAGCCCGTCATTTCCTTTCCGCTCAGTTGAGTTACGTGCAGCGTTAGGTTCCAGTCGAGAGCGGTGCCGCCGAACAACGCTCTCGGAGCGTGCGCGGAGGAGGGCGACCGAGATGGCGAGAGGTCTCCGAGGCGAGACTTAGGGGGAGCGGCTGAGGTCACTTGGTTTGTTCAGCTTGGAGAAGGGAAGGCCGAGGGGTGACCTCATCGCAGTCTACACCTTCCTCGAGGGGGACGGCGGAGGGGGAGGCGCTGACCTCCGCTCTCTCCGGTGACCGGCACTAGGACCCGAGGAAACGGGACGAAGCTGCGTCAGGGCAAGTTCAGACCGGACGTTGGGAAAAGGCTTTTCACTGAGAGGGCGGTCGGTCAGTCACGGAACAGGCTCCCCAGGGAAGCGGTCGCAGCCACCGAGCCTGTCAGGAGTTCAAGGAGCGTCTGAACGATGCTCTTAGTCGCACGGTTTAGTTTTAGGTAGTCCCGCGTGGAGCGGGGGCTTGGTCTCGGCGATCCGTATGGGTCCCTTCCAACTTGAGATACTCTATGATTCTGTGAAATCTTCTGGGTTAGAAACGACCTTATTGTAATAGAGAATTCGCTGAACGTGGCTTTGTGCAAGGACTGTCGTCTTAGAATATCTTTTTTTTTTTTCTTCCCCCCCCCCCCAGATATGAGAAAAGCTCTGTCCAGAGATATGGAGACGAAATCAGTTGTACCTCACCCTGTGACACCGGAAGACATTGAGTAACTGTAAGCTGTGATGCTCAGTGAAATTACTAAGAGCGTTAAGTTTCCCGTGCCTTTGCTTTCACTCTCCCATTCTCTTGTCTTGCGGCACGTCGCATTTTTTGAGGCCGTGGAAGCGACACCGGGAGCGATGGGTTGTCAGAACCAGGTCCTCCTGCCTGTCGCTGGTTTTGCTTACCTTCGCCGTCTCTGTGTACCAGCCTGCATCTCTCTCTCTGTTCCTCAATCCCTGTCCTCTCTTCTCTGTTCTGCTTTGTTTCGCTGCGTATGTCCCGTTCCCTGTCCCACCTTTATCCTTCCTTCCTTCTTCCTCGCCTTTTTCTTTGTCCTTTTGTCCTGCTCCCCGACCCTGTTTCTCGCTCCATCTGACCGTCCTTTTCCTGGCACCTTTGTGTCTCTGCTCCTTGCCCCCGTCTTTCTCTCCCCTCTGCCCAGTCCTCGTCTCCCTCTTTTGTCTCTCTGTCCCTCTGTCCTCCTTCTGCCTCTGCCCCTCTGTCCTGCTCCCTGCCCCTCTTTTTCTCACTCTGCCCCAGCGTCCCGCTCCCCGGTCCTCTTTCCCTCTGTTGCTCTCTCCTTTTATCTCTCCTTCTCCCTGCTCCCCAGCCCGGTTCTCTCACGCTCCCGCTTCCTTTTTTTATTCTCTGTTGCTCTGTCCTGCTCCCCGTGCCGCTGTCCCTCGCCGTACCTCTCGGTCCGGCTCCCTGCCCTTATTCTCTTTTCCTCCCTCGCCGTGGCGCTGCCCGCCCAGGGTCGTTTCTGCCTCTCTGTCCCGCTCCCCGTCCTGGTTTGTCGGTCACCGTCCCGCTGCCTCTCTTCCTGCCGCTTCTTCCTCCTCTCTGTCAGGCTCCCTGTCCCCGTCCTTCACTCGCCGTCCCTTTCCTTGCCTCGTGCTTTCTCGCTCGCCGCCGCCGCCCCCCCCATCCAGCTGGCTGCCCCTTTTCTCCTCTCTTCTAGCGTCCTGCAGCTGGCTCCTCGGTTTTGGCGGCAGCCTGCACATAGCAGCCCAGCTCTCCAGCAGCCTGACGGACCGACCGTGTGTCTGTTCCACGCCGGACTGGCGAGCGTGGCTCTGGGTAGGACAGCCGAGGTGCCCCAGGGCCGGGCCCCGAGCCCCGGTGCGGAGTCTCTCCCGGAACCGGCTCTGTGTGTGACTGAATAAACGCTTGCGGTCTCTTTTGCCGTGCCGGCTGCGTTGGCGCTTCCTTTGCGGGGCCGCGGGGCCGTGATGGAGGGCAGGGGAGGAGGTGTGTGTGGGGGTATTAACGTATTCAACAAGGTCACATTGCTCGCATCCTCGGGATCCAAAAGTGATGCTTCTTGGCTCCGCCCCTGACCCATGCGCCAAACTCCGGCCCCCCCCCACCCTGCAAACTAAACCCGCCCCCCACGCCAAACTCCGCCCCTCAACTGCACGCCAAGGCCCCCGCCCCTCATGGAAACTCCGCCCAGCACAAACTCCGCCCTGATGCAAGCCAAGCCCTCCCCCCCTCAGGCAAACTCCGCCCTGACGCACAGCCAAGCCCCCCTCACGCAAACTCCGCCCCCACACAAACTCCGCCCCTGTGCATGCCAAGCCCCGCCCCGATGCAAACTCCGCCCCTCATGCAAAC